>NC_048303.1:19088829-19124979 GCF_013100865.1 Trachemys scripta elegans | reverse complement strand
TGACAGTTAGGAACTTTTTCCTAATGTCCAACCTAGACCTCCCTTGCTGCAGTTTAAGCCCATTGCTTCTTGTTCTATCCTTAGAGGCTAAGGTGAACAAGTTTTCTCCCTCCTCCTTATGACACCCTTTTAGATAGCTGAAAACTGCTATCATGTCCCAGGCTTCTCAGTCTTCTCTTTTCCAAACTAAACAAACCCAATTATTTCAGCCTTCCTTCATAGGTCATGTTTTCAAAACCTTTAATCATTCTTGTTGCTCTTCTCTGGACCCTCTCCAATTTCTCCACATCTTTCTTGAAATGCGGTGCCCAGAACTGGACACAATACTTCAGCTGAGGCCTAACCAGAGCAGAGTAGAGCAGAAGAATGACTTCTCGTGTCTTGCTCACAACACAACTGTTAATACATCCCAGAATCACGTTTGCTTTTTTTGCAACAGCATCACACTGTTGATTCATATTTAGCTTGTGGTCCACTATAACCCCTAGATCCCTTTCTGCCGTACTCCTTCCTAGACAGTCTCTTCCCATTCTGTATGTGTGAAACTGATTTTTCCTTCCTAAGTGGAGCACTTTGCATTTGACTTTGTTAAACTTCATCCTGTTTACCTCAGACCATTTCTCCAATTTGTCCAGATCATTTTGAATTATGACCCTGTCCTCCAAAACAGTTGCAATCCCTCCCAGTTTGCTATCATCCGCAAACTTAATAAGCGTACTTTCTATGCAAATATCTAAGTCGTTAATGAAGATATTGAACAGATCCGGTCCCAAAACAGACCCCTGCGGAACCCCACTTGTTATGCCTTTCCAGCAGGATTGGGAACCATTAAAAACAACTCTCTGAGTACGGTTATCCAGCCAGTTATGCATCCACCTTATAGTAGCCCCATCTAAATTGTATTTGTCTAGTTTATTGATAAGAATATCATGTGAGACCGTGTCAAATGCCTTACTAAAGTCTAGGTATACCACATCCACAGCTTCTCCCTTACCTACAAGACTCGTTATCCTATCAAAGAAAGCTATCAGATTGGTTTGACACGATTTGTTCTTTACAAATCCATGCTGGCTATTCCCTATTACCTTACCACCTTCCAAGTGTTTGCAGATGATTTCCTTAATTACTTGCTCCATTATCTTCCCTGGCACAGAAGTTAAACTAACTGGTCTGTAGTTTCCTGGGTTGTTTTTATTTCACTTTTTATAGATGGGCACTATATTTGCCCTTTTCTAGTCTTCTGGAATCTCTCCTGTCTCCCATGATTTTCCAAAGATAATAGCTAGAGGCTCAGCTATCTCCTCTATTAGCTCCTTGAGTATTCTAGGATGCATTTCATCAGGCCCTGGTGACTTGCAGGCATCTAACTTTTCTAACTGATTTTTAACTTGTTCTTTTTTTATTTTATCTGCTAAACCTACCCCCTTTCCATTAGCATTCACTATGTTAGGCATTCCTTCAGACTTCTCGGTGAAGACCGAAACAAAGAAGTCATTAAGCATCTCTGCCATTTCGAAGTTTCCTGTTACTGTTTCTCCCTCTTCACTGAGCAGTGGGCCTACCCTGTCTTTGGTCTTACTCTTGCTTCTAATGTATTGATAAAAAGTCTTCTTGTTTCCCTTTATTCACGTAGCTAGTTTGAGCTCATTTTGTGCCTTTGCCTTTCTAATCTTGCCCCTGCATTCCTGTGTTGTTTGCCTATATTCATCCTTTGTAATCCGTCCTAGTTTCCATTTTTTATATGACTCCTTTTTATTTTTTAGATCATGCAAGATCTCGTGGTTAAGCCAAGGCGGTCTTTTGCCACATTTTCTATCTTTCCTAACCAGCGGAATAGCTTGCTTTTGAGCCCTTAATAGTGTCCCTTTGAAAAACTGACAACTCTCCTCAGTTGATTTTCCCCTCAGTCTTGATTCCCATGGGACCTTACCTATCAGCTCTCTGAGCTTACCAAAATCCGCCTTCCTGAAATCCATTGTCCCTATTTTGCTGTTCTCCCTTCTACCCTTCCCTAGAATTGCAAACTCTATGATTTTATGATCACTTTCACCCAAGCTGCATTCTACTTTCAAATTTTCAACGAGTTCCTCCCTATTTGTTAAAATCAAGTCTAGAATTGCTTCCCCCCAGTAGCTTTTTCAATCTTCTGGAATAAAAAGTTGTCTGCAATGCAGTCCAAGAATTTGTTGGACAGTCTGTGCCCCGCTGTGTTATTTTCCCAACGTATATTTGGATAGTTGAAGTCCCCCATCACCACCAAATCTTGGGCTTTGGATGATTTTGTTAGTTGTTTAAAAAAAGCCTCATCCACCTCTTCCACCTGGTTAGGTGGCCTGTAGTAGACTCCTAGCATGACATCACCCTTGTTTTTTACCCCTTTTAGCCTAACCCAGAGACTCTCAACACTTCCGTCTCCTATGTCCATCTCCACCTCAGTCCAAGTGTGTACATTTTTAATATATAAAGCAACACCTCCTCCCTTTTTCCCCTGTCTATCCTTCTTGAGCAAACTGTACCCCTCCACACCAACATTCCAATCATGTGTATTATCCCACCAAGTTTCAGTGATGCCAATAATGTCATAGTTGTGTTTATTTATTAGCATTTCCAGTTCTTCCTGCTTATTACCCATACTTCTCACATTTGTATATAGGCATCTAAGATACTGGTTTGATCTTGCCTCCCAGTTTTGTCCTGACCCTCCTTTCTCTCTGCCAATATAGCCCACACTCCCTCTTGTTTCTGACCCATCTCCCAGGTCTCCATGTTCCCCACTTACCTGTGGGCTTTGCTCATTATACCAGTTTGCTCCTCTTTACAGACATCAACAAACATTTAGCCAACCCAACCGTAGCTTTGTGTCTTCCCCAAACTTTTCTACATGTCATCAATCTCTGTATCCCCTTTTGTGACTGTCCACATAGTTTCAGATCATCCATGTATAGCAAATGGCTAACTGGTTGTTGCTCTTTGTTGATATGGTAAGCACAGTTTGTCTCATGGACCATCCATGTCAGCAGCAACATTGCTACCACAAACAGCTTTGGTGATGGGGAAACTTTCAAGAGAAATCCTTTTCTAATTTGAACTCCATCAGCAAAACTCCCTTGCAGGTAGAGTTGAGTGTTCCACTTACCCATAGATTGCTGCAGAAAGGAAATGATCTTTGGATTAAACTTGTGTGTTTTCAGTGTCTTAATGATCTGCAAATGTGGGATGCTGTCATATGCTTTTTGGTAGTCTATTACTTTTAGTACCACCCTAGCACCTAGGAGCCCCAGTCTCGGACCAAGACCCTATTGTGCTAGGTATTGTATAAACACAGACCAAAAAGACAATCCACAACCCAAAGAGTTTACAATCTAAGTATAAGACATAAGACAACAGGTAAATACAGATTGATAATGGGGGAGGTATATAGATATGGGAGTATATATACTATATATAAATAACATTGTACAGAAGTATGGATGGGTAGAAATATGAACAGTACAGACAAATGACATGAAGAATAGGTAGAAAACAAGAGAACAAACTTTGGAGAAAAATGTCAAAGGAAAGGGTTAAGGGGCAGATTTTCAAAGGTCCAGCGGGTAGTTAGGTGCCCAATTCCCATTGAAAGTCTCCCTTTGTAAGTCTCCCCCTGTGTATAAGAAGACTTTAAGCTCTCAGAAAAACAACTCATGTAAATGTAAAAGAGTTTACAAAAAGGGAAGTTGTACACCCTGGTCCTAACCAAACAAAGTAGAGAAGTGAAAACCAATGAGTGCTATGAATGTTGAACAGAGCGGGAGGGAGAGAAAAATATAATTTGAGATACTTAGGTTTACCCAGGTTTGCAAATTTTGGCCAATGGCAAAAAATTCCCACTACCATCAGTTGAGGCAGCATTAGGCCCAGAATTCCCACTGAAATCAATGGAAGCAGGATTGGGTCCAAAACTATCCACAATTACAGTCCTTTCCCCTATTTCCCTCCAAGTAAAGGAAAACAGTTCAAAAATCAGAATTTTCCCTTCCCTGGGAAAATTTGGTATTTCAGAATTATTTTCCTGAATCTGAATTGGAACGAAAAGTCAAAATACTGAAAACTTTCACAAAGTGGGAAAACTCCAACCATTTTCAAATTGGAAATCTTTACATGGAAAACGTTGACATTTTCAATCAAAACAGTTTGACATGTTGAAATAACATTTTTCATTTAAAAAAAAACAGCATTTTCAGTTTTAATCAACATTTTTAAAAACTAGATTTTTTCACTATTACAAAATGTCAATTTTAAACCAAATTTTTCATTTCAATTTTTTTGATCAATTTTTTTCTGAAATTGACATTTTCCCACAGGATATTTTCCAGTGGGAAAAAAAATTGACAAGCTCAAATAGCAAGTGTGAGAGTTTAAGAAGAATTAGATATATGGGAATTTTTAAAAGAGTAGTAATAAGCTCTTTTTGAGACAGAAGGAAACAAACAGCAACAGACAATGCCAAAATTTCAAAGAAGGATAACTATTTAATGACCTGTAATGCAAAAACAACCTTTCTTCCCTTGCCTGAAGAGTAAATGTGGCATTTTCATACCATACTATTGTCTATTGCTCAGTTGCTCTTTGATAGAGCTGGACAGGAAATGGTTTTCCCATCCCATGAGAATTTTTGAGATCTTGAAATCTTTTCCTATCCCAAAATGAGACAAAAAGCCAGAATCTCAAACATTTTTGCAATCCAAAAATCCAAAACTATTTTCTGATTGGGTCAATCAATGGGATTTTGAAAACATTTTGTTTCAATTTCAACTTTAAAAAAAAATTAACCTTTATTTATCTATCATTATAAATTACCTAAAATTTTTAAACAAAAGTCATTTTGAACTTGAAAACTAAATTTCAAAACTTTTTTTCAAAGAATTTTTTAATTGAGAAATTTGTTGAAGCCAACCCTTTCCTGCGAACAGTTTCAGTTTTGATGAATCAACATTTTCTAACAAAAAAATGTTTTGTCAGAAAATTCCTAACCAGTTCATTGCTGCCTGGCTCATTTGATGGTTTCAAGTCTCTGCCCATCACTGTGCTGCTATATATCCATCCCAAATCATTTCTAATGATTGTTCTCAGCTTGTCATTTTCATACTCATCTCTTCAGTTCCATGGAATTAAGCTTTAGCACCCAGTGCCAACAGTATGGGCTAGTCTACACTACCCGCCCGGATCGGCAGGTAGAAATCGATCTCTCAGGGATTGATTTATCGCGTCTCATCTAGATGGATAAATCGATCCCTGAATCGACGCGCTTACTCCCACCTCATCAGGAGGAGTAAGCACCGTCGACGGGGGAGCTGCGGCGGTCGATTTGCCACCATCCTCACAGCAGGGTAAGTCGAATAGGATATGCCGAATTCAGCTATGTGAATTTGCATATCTTAAATCGCCCCCCCCCCTTAGTGTAGACCTAGCCTATGATACTGACAAAGAGAAACACTGCAGGCACAAAGTTGGCGGTGAGCAGTGTTGCTGGAACTAGGGGTGCTGTGGCATCCCCTGGCTTGAAGTAGTAATAACAAACACCAAATACATGGTTTCCATGGTTTCCATCATCAGCACCCCCACTATAAACAATGTTCCAGCACCCCTGGCAGTGAAGGTAAAGCATTAGAGCTATTTAAGCAAAGCAATCAACAACCACATGCCTTCCTCCCTGACCCCTTATACATTTTATTTTTGAAGATTGCCCCTTATACATTTTGTTTTTGATTATTTTTTCTTGTTTAATCTTTTGTGCTGCATCATAAAAGAAAAAAAGCAAAGCTGTTTGTAGGCTGGGAGACAAAATCTATTATTAGTGATTGGGGTCTGCTTAGATTAAGCAACATATCAGGGAATAGCCATTGCTTTAAAAGGAGCCTGATGAGAAAATATAGTTTAGCTAGCAGAATTTTTTTTTTATACATCAAAGGACCAAAAAAGGGCACATATTATTTTTCCTTTGCAAATTGCGAGTTTTGTTTATTCTTCCTGGTTAGGGCCACTGGAAACAGTGTCAGTTCTACCACAATTACAACGGGTAGTACTTTACTCATAAGTAGCCACATTGATTTCCAGGCCAGAATTTAAGACAACAGAGGCCAAACACCCCAAATGAGAAAACCTTTTATACATTTGAATGGAGTTAGTATTTTTCTCCTCCTTCCCAGTCTAAAGCAAATTAATATTTCTCAGCAAAAGGATACTAAGTTTGCTAGGAACCCAGTGTTGGAAGTTAGTAAATGTTTCATTATTGGTCAGTGGCTAGTAAATGACCATGATTAATCTTTCTTCAGCAGCTGAGATTCTTGTATTGTTACCCACTTTACTTCACATAGGCACACCTTTCTTTTAGAATGCAGACATTTTTGCCTAAAAGCTTTTTTTTCCAATATAGCTTTACATTTAATAAATGAAATTTTGATAATCTCTAATATATTCCATTTTACTCCCCAAAAGGAAGGAAAAAATAGCTGTGTCTTGATGTCTGAATTTATAGCAGTTTTCTGAGTGGTACATAAGTATTTTTCTTGTAATAAAAAATTCCATTGTTGTATCTGACAAAATGTGCAGCAATCCAATCTTATTTTCATATCAAGAACTCTGACAGCTTTCCCCCCAGATGGTGAGATGCAGCTGAACTAAGATAATGATAACTGTATGGTAAAACTGCTTTTAGTAAAAAATATTCATGAGTTTATTCTGCATCAAAAGTAGTTACTGCAGCTCTGTTCAACTGGGAAAATTACTAGGTATTAAAACTTAAATCCACCCAACCAGAGCTGATGCAGCTGATCTTCTAAAAAGCAAATTAAAAGAGATTCAAGAGAATTTTGCAGGGAGTTTTAGAGGAATCAGCACAGCATACAGGTGGGTGAGTGTGTGCATGTAGTGTGTGTGTGGGGGGATATCTATATTGCTAGAATACTGATATAAATCTGTGAAGAAGGTATTCAACTTTCCCTTAACATTTTTAACCTTCTGGGTTTTTTAGTCTTTCCAAAGATGAAATTGAAAGAAAAATGCAGTCCTGGGGCAATATGGCTCAGGGTAAGGATATGAAGTATTTTTCCTCTAGATTACTGATTCAAACTTGGTCCAGGTTGCTGATGTCTAAAATTCATTACTGTGCAATGGCCTATGTGAAGTGAGTTTACAGTCTTGGCCAGCTTACTAGTGGATGGGTGTCCACATCACTAAACCCCACCATCCACAATATACACTAATCAGCACCTTGCACTTATACTCAGTAGAAGACCAAGAATTGAATGGATTTTGAAATGAACTCCCTTCTTAGAATTAGATGAGGTCCCTCCAGAACAAAGCTGAAGCAGCTGGTAGAAGTAGTGTGGAGAACCTTTCACCCCAGCTGCCTGGGCTGTATCTATTGTATAAGTTGAAGGCTTCTATTTTTCAGGTTGGCACCTCTCAGAAATATTGTATACTTTATACTCAAAATGTTTGCTCCGTCTCCTTTTGAACTGCAGAACGTCTCTGGTGGAAATCCCGTAACCAGGCTGAAGTCCTCCACTACAAATTTCTTCTTTGGTTCTTCAGTTCTGCCATCTTCCTAGCTAAACAATTCTACTTCTTCAACTTAATTGAATTCCATGCCCACAATCCCAGCCACTGTTTCACTACCTTTTACTCATTCCTCAAACCCTTCCCTCCTCCTGCCTCTACTTCTCTCTCTACCCAGGATCTCACCAAGGTTGATAAAACTGGTAAAATACAATGTGACCTTCTCCCTTCCCTCAGCTTGCCTTGCCTTCCCCCTTGCCCTCCTATAATTCTCTCCTCCTTTCTCCCATCACAAAGGCAGAAGTTTCTCATCCGTTCTCCTGCCCTAACCCCTCCATTTGCCCTAGTGGCCCCATCCTGCTCCTGAACTCCCTCATGCACACTCTCATTCCCTCCTTTACTCTTCTCCTTAACCTCACACTCTCCTCTGGCTCTTTCCCCTCACAGTACAACCATGCTTTAGACTCTTCCTTCTTAAACATACCCACACTTGAACCTACTCGCCTCTAACTACCACACCTTCTCCCTTCCATTTCTAAGCTGACTGAATACATTATCTACAATCACCACCTGAAGTTCCACTCCTTCAAACCCATCCTAGATCCTCTCCAATCTAATTCTGCCTCTTGCACTTCAATGAAGCTGCTCTTGCCAAAACTTCTAATGACCTCTTCTTAGCCAATGTTGAGAACCAGTACTCCATCTTGATCTTCCTTGGACTGCCAGCTGCCTTTGACACCATTGATCATGCTTTTCTTCTTGAAATCTTATTCCCCTGCCCCCCGTTGGCTTCTTGGTCACAGTTTCATGTCAGTTCTGGGATTGGGGTGAGTGACCTCTCTCCTTAGGTCAGGGTGATCACTTTATACAGTTTCAATTTCTTTGTCTGCCAGGCCTCCTGAATCAAGGCAGGCCAGTCTATGCTACTTCCCCAGAGGATGAAACTTCCACTGACTTGTTTCAGCAGTGGGGATTTGCATTACTTATCCCCCATTGACTTCAGTTCCTGCAGGTACCATCATTTAGCTCACCCATTGAGCCAGGGGAAAAAATCACTAACCAGCCCATAAAGATACCTATACTATTTATAAAATTGATACAATAGTCTTAGAACTTTCCATGTGTTCATAGTGTAACCCACACACCTCCTGGGTGTGTTGTTCTGTCCTATCTGGGAGGAGGGAGAGCAAGAGCATGCGGTAGAGGCTCATGCACTAACCTCCAAAGGCCCCAGGTTCGATAGTGCCTGCTGAAAACTGGGGTCATCTGTGTTGCAAGTGGGGGCTCATCCGGGATTTCAATTGGGAAGTCTCTGAAGCTCAGGACGTGCTTCCTCAGCAAGGGGAAGTATGTAACCCACACACCTCCTTGGTGTGGTGTTCTGTCCCATCTAATGGCACCAAGACCACTTAGAGAGAGAGATTAATGAGTTTGCTGTACAGCCGCAGCCAGTTGGCTTTTAGCTCATGCAGTAAGCTCCTGAGGCCCCAGATCCGATCCCGCCCACTGACAACCGGGGTCTGTCAGTGTTACAACAGCATCCGTTTCATCTCAATATAATAGTCTGTGAACATGTCATGTTTCCAAAGCATTGCATCTGTCACTGTCACAGCCAGACTATGTCTAAATTTTGCTGATTCTTTCCGCATAACATCGCTAAGTCAAGGCCCTTCCTATTCATCCACACAGCCAAACTCTCCTCCATGCTTTCATCTTGATTACTGCAAAATCCCTCTGGACTCCCTTCTGAGGGGAACAGAGGCATCCATCTGCCAACCTGATAGGATGTCCTGGGAGGTGTGCTGCTTGCCTGGAGCCCACATCCAAAACATTACAGAAAGGTTGCCGATGCTCATCCATCCCTCTAATCTCTACCTTATGCTACTCATCCATGTAGGTATTCATGATACTAGGAGATCTGACCCTGAACAAATCAGCAGTGACTACAGTGCTCTGGAAGCTAGGGTGAAGGAGTCAGGGGTGCATCCATCCTCCCAGTTGAGGGGAAGGGCCCAGGCAGGGACACACACATCCTGGAGATGAAACATGGCTGTGCAGATGGTGTTGATGGGAGAGCTTTGGCTTCTTTGACCATGGGATGCTGTGCCAGGAAGAAGGCCTTCTGGGAAGAGATGGGGTCCACCTGACCAAGAAAGGGAAGAGCATCTTCATGCGTTGATTCACCAACTTAGTGAGGAGAGTTTTAAACTATGCTCAATGGGAGAAGGTGACAGAAGCCCAGAGGTAACTGTAAAAAAAGATGACCTTAACAGAGGGTTAGATGTTGGGAGGAACATGAAAAATTACAATAGGTCAAAGGAGCAACAAGAAGGAAACCAGTGGGCGAATCTGATCAATATTTTAGATGTCTGTACACAAATGCAAGGAGTATGGGGAATAAACAGGAAGAACTGGAAGTATTAGTAGATAAACTAAATTATGATTTAGTTGGCATCACAGAAACTTAGTGGGATAAGTCTCAGTATAGAGGGGTATCGCTGTTCAGAAAGGACAGGCAAGGGGAAAAGGGACGAGGGGTTGCATTATACATAACAGATATATACACTTGTTCTAGGTCCAGAAAAAGATGGGAGGCAGACCAGCTGAGAGTCTCTGGGTAAAGGAAAAAGGGTTAAAAAATAAGTATGATGTCATAGTGGTGTCTACTATAGACCACCAAATCAGGAAGATGAGGTGGGTGAGGAATTTCTAAAGCAAATAACAGAAATATGCAAAACATTGAACCTGGTAGTAATGGGGGGACTTTAACTACCCAGACCTCTGTTGGGAAAGTAATAAGGCAAAACACAAAATTTCCAGTAAGTTCTTGGAATGTATCAGGGACAACTTTTTTGTTCCAGAAAGAGGAGGAAGTGACCAGCCATTTCAGACTTGATTCTGACCAATAGGGAGGAACTGGTAGCAAATCTGAAGGTGAAAGGCAATCTGGATGACAGTGATCAAGAAATGATAGATTTCATGATTCTAAGGAAAGGAAGGAGTGAGAGCAGCAGAATAAAGGTAATGACTTCAAAAAAAGCAGACTTTAACAAATTGTAGAACTGGTAGGTAAGATCCCATGAGAAGAAAATCTTAAAGGCACAACTGCAAACTATTCTGATGCAAAGGAAAGATCAGAAAAATAGTAAGAGGGCAATATGGCTCTATCAGGAGCTCTTTAATGACCTGAAAATAAAAAAAATGAATCCTACAAAAAGTGGAAACGTGTTCAAATTGATAAGGAAGAGTACAAAAGAACAGCACAAGTATGTAGGGACAAAATCAGAAAGGCAAAATGAGTTACACCTGGCAAGGGACATAAAAGGCAATAAAAAGAGATTCTTTAAATATATTGGGATCAAGAGAAAGAAAGTGTACATCCTCTACTTAGCAGGGAAGGAGAGCTAATAATTGATGCCATCAATAAAGCTAAGGTGCTTACTGTCTATTTTGCTTCAGTCTTCATTAGGAAGGTTAATGACTAGATATTAATTGCTCACAATTAATATTAACCACCATGACCCTGAGGAAGGAATCCAAGCCGAAGTAGGAAAAGAACAGGTTAAAGAATATTTAGATAAGTTAGATGTATTCAAGTCAGCAGGGCATGAGGAACTAACTGAAGCAATCTCGGAGCCATTAGCAATTATTTTTGAGAACTCCTGGAGGACAGGAGAGGTCCCAGAAGAGTAGAGAAGAGCAAACATAGTATCTATCTTTAAAAAGGGGAACAAGGAGGACCCAAGGAATTATAGACCGGTCATCCTAACTTCTATATCTGGAAAGATACTGAAGCAAATTATTAAACAATCAGTTAGTAAGCACCTGGAGAATAATAGGGTTATATAGTCAGCATGGATTTGTCAAGAACAAATCATGCCAAACCAACTTAATTTCCTTCTTTAATAGGATTACTGACTTAGTGGATGGGGGCGGGGAAGCAGTAACATGAAATACGTTGATTTTAGTAAGGCTTTTGCCATAGTTCTGCACCACACTCTCACAAACAAACTAGGGAAATGTGATCTAGATGAAATTCCTATAATGTGGGTGCAAAGACCATACATACTGAAAGAGTAATTATCAATGTTTTTTATGAAATTGTGTATCTAGTGGGGTCCCACAGGGGTCTGTCCTGGGCCTGGTACTATTCTATATTTTCATTAATGACTTAGATAATGCAGTAGAGTATGCTTATAAAATTTGCAGATGACACCAGCTGGGAGGGGGTGCAAACACTTTTGGAGGATAGATTTACAATTCAAAATGACCTTGAGAAACTGAAGAATTGGTCTGAATTAAAAAGATGAAATTCAATAAAGACAAGTGCAAAGTACTTCACTTACAAAGGAAAAATCAAATGCACAGCTACAAAATGGGAAATAACTGGCTAGGTGGTAGTATTGCTGAAAAGGATCTGGAAGTTATAGTGGACCATAAACTGAGTCATTAATATAATGCAGCAGCAAAAAAGGCTACTATGATTTTGGAGTGTATTTAAAGCAGGGTTGCATGTAAGACAAAGGAGGTAATTGTCCCGCTCTACTCAACACTGGTGAGGACCCAGCTGGAGTACTGTGTCCAATTCTAAGCACCACAATTTAGGAAAGATGTGGACAAATTGGAAAGAGTCCAGAGGAGAGCAACAAAAATGATAAAAGGTTTAGAAAACCTAACCTAAGAGGAAAGTTTTAAAAAACTGGGCATACTTAGTCTTTAGAAAAGACTGAATGGAGACATTATAACATCTTCCAATATGTTCATGACTTATAAAGAGGATAGTGATCAATTGTTCTCCATGTCCACTGATGAGCTTAATCTGCAGCAAGGGAGATTTAGATTAGATATAAGGAAAAATTGTCTAACTATAAGGGTGGTTACGCTCTGTAATAGGCTTCCAAGGGAAGTCGTGGAGTCCCCATCATGCAACACACACCTGTCTTGGGTGGTCTAGGTTTACTTGGTCCTGCCACTGCACAGGGGGCTGCACTTGATGAGTTCTCAATGTTTCTTCTATCCCTACATTTCTATGATTCTCTCTAGTCTTGTCAAATGCAAGCTTACCCTGCTCAGATTGATTCAGAATGCTGCTGCAAAGATCAATTTTCTAGCCCGTCACTTTGACCATGTCACCCGTCTCTCTGCATCCACTCGCCTGGCTCTCCCTTCTCTATTGCATCAGACATTAGCTGCTATCTTCACTTTCAAGGACCTTCACGACCAATCCCCATCTTACTTATCTCTCATTTACTTTCGAGATGTTGACTTCCACCTCTAATCAGCCCATTAGGCCAGCCTCCATTGCCCACTTGTTAATTTTTCAAATAAGCACCTTGTGCTTTCTCCAATGATGCTCCTCCGACACTTGGGAGGAGCTACCTGTTAACATCTTCAAAGCTCATTATCCTCCTTCAAATCCCTCCTTAAAATTCTCCTTTGCCATGATGCCTACAAAAAACACGACAATGGGTAGGCAGCTGGTATTCTGAGACCACTGCCTATCAGGCTGACCAATACTGTCTCATTTTTAACTTGTACTCCCCCATCGGACTGTCTATCCATCTGTCGTCACCTAATCTCATTGTTTCTCTTTTTGTACTGCACCCAGCACAGTGGAGTCCTGGTCCATGCCTAAGGCTCCTAGGTGCTATGATAATAAAAATAATAAATAATAAAAAAAAAACACCTGGCCTGAGTGACAGTGCTATAAGGACATGTGAATTGAGTACTTGAGCTTTCTGCTATTATGCTATGACTGAGAGAGAGGCTTCACGATTCTCATGATTTGGGCCAGTAGAGTGGTACCCTTGGTGGGAAGGAGCAAAATATCAGTTAGGGCACTTCTGTTCAGATCCATCACCCTGGTATCTGAGCACTTCTAGTAGTGCTTTCAGTGATATGACTAGTGATATGAATGTGTGATTCAGTCTTTCCTCCCCTCTCCCACGTCCTGATTAGACAGCAAAAGCAGATGAATCAAGAGCCTCTATTGTGCTCTGGGGATTTTTTGCCCTTCAAGACTAGTGCTGGGCCTCTGCAAGGCCTCCCCAATTAACCTTGCATCACCCTCTGGAAACCTCCTATACAATGTAATATAGATTAAACTAATAGGATTCTATAGAAATAGAGTTTTATACATGTTACTGTAACATCCTATATAATTTAATAGAGAATGAGCTTCTTTCTATAGGTTTTTGAACTATCCTACAGAAATCTATAGCAGAGATGTAATTCTCTATTAAATTATCAAAGAACCTATAGAAAAATTATCACACTCTATTAAATTCTACAAAACATTTCCATAAGCAGTGCATCAGAACTGGACTGGTTCCATTGCATCAGGGCATTGTTACCAGATTTGCCCGTTACTTTGGGGTATGCTCATTTATTCGGGTTACTCTTCGGGGGTGGGGGTTCTGTAATTCTATCAATGTACTGCTTGTGTCACTTGTGTGTTCATATGGAGCTCTACTTCTCCCTGCTGCAAGTCCCCTCCCAGTGGAGCTATCCTGCAGGACCTAGGTTTCCTAGGACTGGGTTTCTCCAACCCCAGAACCGGATGAACACCCTCACACCCACACATACATTAACAGAGCAAGTCTGAGCGGACCGGATCAATCAGCACTGTCAAGCTGACCCCTTATTTGTCCTTGGACTCACTGGGCTGGAGGAAGTAGCACTTTCAAGCTGCCTCTCCTTATATGTCCCTGGGCTCCATGGACTGGGTCAAGCAGCACTTTCAAGCTGTTACCCTTATGCGTCCCAGATTCAGCACGTCCCTATCCCGACTCTCACATCACAATTGTACTGGCAGTAACCTACTTGATGAGCAAACCCCACAGTATTTTGGGTGCTGCAGGGATCTTTAGCTTAGGTAAAAGAAGAGTTGCTGTAGAGTGAATGGGGGAAGCTAAAAACACAAAAGAGTAAAGTTCAGCAAGAGAGAGAGAGAGAAACAACCAACTTAACCCTAAAAGTTATTTATTGAATAATAGTGATAACTACACAAGGAGAGCCTAAACCAACATAACATACATTATTAAAGGTTAATACCTAAGGTAGAAAGGAAAACAGAGAGAGAGAAAAAAGGGGAATCTCACCCACTCCATGAGGCTTGAACTGGTCGGGTTTCCTAGGTAATGGTGGTAGTTCAGCGTCCTGAGTGCTGGAGACAGGCAGAGCCCCCAGCACAATCAGTCAGGAGAATATGGAGTCCCAGTGGAACTGATGCATAGTTTGGATCTAAGCATCAGAACCTTGACTAGAGGGTGAGTAGGGATTTTTGTAGAGAAAATACAATGGTTCAAGGGAGAACACTAGATTTGTTTATAGGTAAGCTGATGACTTAAAGGTTTTCTTTAGGCTAGACAATAGGAGCTGATCACTTTTGGATATGGGTGGTGTTTTCTTCCAGGGAGCTCACAATGCAACTATGCTTCTTCAAAAACAACAAAGAGTCTGGTGGCACCTTAAAGACTAACAGATTTATTTGGGCATAAGCTTTCGTGAGTAAAAACCTCACTTCTTCGGATGCATAGAGTGAAAGCTACAGATGCAGGCATTATATACAGACACATGGAGAGCAGGGAGTTACTTCACAAGTGGCGAACCAGTGTTGACAAGGCCAATTCAATCAGGGTGGATGTAGTCCACTCCCAATAATAGATGAGGAGGTGTCAATTCCAGGAGAGGAAAAGCTGCTTCTGTAGTGAGCCAGCCACTCCCAATCCCTATTCAAGCCCAGATTAATGGTGTTGAATTTGCAAATGAATTTTAGTTCTGCTGTTTCTCTTTGAAGTCTGTTTCTGAAGTTTTTTCTTCAGTATTTTGGATATCAATCAAGGATCCATTACTAGAATTGGTCTGATAATTGCAGAGCTGGGTGTGAGCAGACATAAGTTCATTAACATCTGGAGCAGAGATTCCCATGATGCAGTGCTTCCCTGCTTTTTCTGGTCCCAGAGTTCAGTGCGGTTCTCTGTTCCGTATGCAAATTGAGATGTCTCCCTATCCCATCTTTCATGCAGATGAGGCTAGGGGAGTTGTCTCTGCTCTCCATTCTGTATGCTAATGGAGATGTCTTAATCTTGTGACCCTTGTCAGGAGGGGTCTAGGTGTGTCTCCCAACATCCTTTACTGCTCTCTGCAAGTTTTTTCCTCTGATGGGTTTTGGTTTAAGCAGAGGCTGTGGGGGGAGGGGTGTCTTTCATGAGTCAGGCTGGATACTGCACCCTTGTTCCCCAAGAACACGGAGGTGTCTGGTATCAGCATCTCCATGGAAGAGGATTTGCCCCCTAAGAAAGGAAAACTGACTGACTTGCAGTGAGCGGTTTACTACAGAGAATGCAACTCCAAACAAGCCCATACATGCCCATTGCTATTGACCCACTACTAGGCATTAATCTAGTTCCCCATGTGTCTTCATGCTGTCTGACTTTGAATCAGTTCCTAGTGGAACATGGCACAGACAGCAGCTGACAGCACCACTGACTGCTCTACTTAAGCCCCCATTGCAGCAACTGAAATGCAATTGAAAGAGTTTGGAAGGGCAGTGGGGAAGTTTGCATGCTAGGAAAGTAACAGATCAGAAGGTCTGGGAATCTACAGCACGGAGTTAGGAGAGTGAAGGGAGATATTTTAACTGGAAAGGACTCACTGGGGGTTCATCCTCAAAGTGGTTCATCAGATCAGAGTTCAGACGCATTAGGAAAATATTCTGAGCAAGATTTTATTTCAGCTCTGCAAACCACACCTGTTCTGTGAATAAATATAGTACTTTATTTTCCGGGGCTGATAAACTTTCTCCTTTCTTGAGCACTGAATTCACGCTGAGCTCGAATATGCCACCGTTTCTTACGCTGAGCAGTAAGTACCTTACTCCCGTAGTAGTTCCACTGAAGTCAGGGGGGCTAATCAGGAATATAGTACTGCTCAGAGTGCCTATTATTTTTACAGAACAAAACCAAAAGATTGGAGTTGAGCTTGGTTTATTTTATTTTGATTTGTATTTGTAATATGCCCATGAGGATTTTTGCTGCAGGAAATGGGTAATGCAAAGCAAACAGTATTATTTTAGATAGAGATTGTCCAGCAACTAAGTGTAACATTTAGAAGTGTTTTTAAAAAGCCTAAAAAGAATAAATACATTTCATTTTTTTTCCAATTTTAAATTATTAGAACCTTTTGGGTATTTTGTTTGTTTTTCTTTTAATTATTTTTTTAAACCATCTTGTGAACCTACACACAATTGCACTCTCCGTGCATGACAGCCAAAAAGTGAGATGTAATATAAATAGGAAATTTAAACTGAATAGTCTGATTTCAGTGCTCCAGCTGCATCAGGCAAACAAGAAATCAAAATGGTAAAAAAAAAAAAAAAAGAATAATTTAAAATCCATTCAGATTGATTATTCCGAAGTGTTACTAGTAACATGTTTATGGAACTTTTATTCAGACATTGCAGTTTCAAAAAATTATTATTATTGCCCCAGAATAACTGTCAAAATAGCAAAAACGTGTACATATGCAAAACTCACACATATACTTATAGGTTCCCATTTACACATGGATATATCCAGATTAGATGCAGGAACACACATTTGTTGCAGCTAAATATATGTGGAAACAAGAATACGTTGGGGGGGGCGGGGCTGAAATATGTGTGGTGGCTGTTGTTTGGCTTGGTTTATTTTGCTAGCACAAATTACCTTGGTTACTCCTAATGTGCTCTCACTAAACATCTAAGCATAAAGTAGTGGTTTTTAGTTGTTGCAGTTAGCAATTACTGTCTTTTAAAAACCCTGATTTGTTCCTTTGAAAATTCTTGCAACTCAAAGTACAAAACATAAAAAATAGTACAGACGAGCAAACTTGTGGCATTTATGAAATAAATAAAACGCGTATCCTTTTAAAATTTAGTTTTAAACTCCAGCTATTTTTTTATTCACAGAGCAAGATGCTGCACTTTGTCAGATCGTCGCTAGAAATTGCTTTCGAATGATCCTGTCTTCAGATTCTGTTGAAGTGATATCAGACACAAAATTTACCAAAAATTATTGTCAAACCAAAATGATGATGAAGGAGTTAGTAGAAAGAATGAAGACAATGCATTCAGTGGGAAGGTTCAGATCAAGCTAGGCAGATTGAGAAACCTTTAGCGGAGAAAAGGAATTGCTCCTATGAGTATCCACTTTAATTTCACCTGAGTTGGCCTCTACAAAAGTCAATGGTTTGTCAGTAGAGCAGCCTATAGAAACAGAGATGTCATCTTCATTGGAGAATCAGTACAGAAACATACCTAGCTTGGAAGACAATATGAATGACAAAAACATATTTAAACTCCAAGAAAATAACTGCTGCACAATGTATGTATCAGAAAATGCAAATGATTTTGTATACTCAAACACTTTAGCTAGTGACGCTGCTGGAAAAGCAGCCAAATGCTACAGCGTTCAAGTGTATTCCAAATCAACAAGTCTAATCAGTAATCATATAGACAACTGTTGCCTTACTGCTGAAAACTTAGTTTCTAGTCAGATCACTGAAGATGCCCAGGCATCTGAACATAGTAGCCTCAATAAACTTCTGACTGAGAATACACTGTCCAATTACCAAGCAAATATTGACACAGGAAATCAGCATAACTTTGTAGAGGACGCCTCTCAGATCTGTGACACTAACTTTGAACTTTATCCAGGTAAAACTCTAATCTCAGCTGATGAGTTTTCTGATGATGACCTTGAGTATCTGGAATGTTCTGATGTGATGACAGATCTTGCAAATGAAATATGGGAAAAGAAATTAAAATTTTTATTAGAAAGTGATGAGGAGGAAGATATAAAGCTGAGTAAGGATTGTGATGGGTGTGATTATTTCCTCAGTGGAATGCCTTGCCGGTTTCAAGTGTCAGATAACACTATGCCTATGGATACCACCATTGGCTTCTGTGGTCATCACTCAAAATCCAAAGAAGTAACTGTAAGGAGAGATCTCTCCACATACAGTCAGTCAACCTTGCAAACAGGGATGACTCTTACTGTTGGGCACCACCAAGATAAAACTACCACAATGAAAGACAAGGAGAAGTGCAAATTGCCCGTCGCTTCTACGGCGATTGAAAATGATTATCCTAGAATTGAAGAAAACAATACAAATAACCACTCAGCGGAAGATTTCTCTATTGACAAATCACAGAACATGGATGTCGTACTTGCAGAAGTGGAGTCCTCCTCTTGTGGCTTAGATAGTTCTCTGACAAATCAAGCCTCGGAGACCATGGTAGCAAATAGTATGGGCAGAGACCTGTCAAATAAGAGTTCACAGCAATTAAATGGGATAAGGAGAAAACTGGCAGAAGAAAAATCTAAGGATGCTGTAGTCAATTTGACAGAGAGGCTGAGAAAAGACCTTTTAACTCTATTAGACCCCAAAGAACTTAGCAAACCATTAAGACACACAGGAGAATCTGTTCAAACTGGAACAAATGTTACGGATACTAGTGCACTGTTTCATAATCCAGGAGGTGCCATTTCAAAACAAAAGCACCAGGTGACAGAAAGCTTTCTAATCCAGGCTGGCTTATGTCATAGACAAGAGACAGATAAAACCAGTCATTGGGAAAGGAAATGGACTAGTGGCCTGTCTGACAAAAATCAGCTGCCAAATGAAAGTGTCTCACCCAGGGTAAGTAAAGCATTTTATAATTAAACATAAAGAGCTTTTCTAGCAACTTGAATGTACTTTATTCCGATTTGTTGCAAAATAATGCAAAATGTAAATTACTTTAAAAGATACTGTTCAAACCCTTGTGAATGACAGCTACTGCTGTGAAGGAAATCTGGTTTTGAAAAAAGCCCAGATAAACCAGAAGCTGTCCTAATTATAGAGAGAGACAGATAATAGTAAAAGGCATTAATGGACAGCTGGATAGGGAAATCTGATATTTAATCTATTGCATGTGTCTTATCCAGGCAATGTCTCTCTCTGCTTAGAAAGTTTCTCAATTGAGTGTTGCAAGTGGAGAATATACCTTAATATATGAGCATAATTTGAAAAGAAAAAGTGTCAAGTTCTCATCTCAGCTACACTGATGTAAATCTAAATGAGCTCCACAGAAGTCATTTGAGAGTTAATCTGTATTTGCCCTGGTGTTACTAAGATGACAATTTGATCCAAAGGGTTTATGTTAGTAAGAGGGACAGTTTTGATTGTTTTCTTAATAAAAGAATGAAAGATTTAAATTTTCTAGGGAAAAGTGGCTTATTTCTCTTTGTGAAAAGCATATAACACCAAGTGTTCTCCTAATGCTGCTGTATTAAATGGACCAGATACTCAGCTGGTGTAAATCAGCATAGATCCATTGATTTACATAGCGGTACACCAATTTTCACCAGCAGAGGATTTGGCCCATACTTTTTATTTCATGTAGAAAAGACCTAAGGAAAACATTAAAACATAACAGATTGGGCAGATTTTGTTCCTTTATCATTTGTTTAGGGGGAAGGATTTTAAAATGGGTGGCAAAATTTACAGGAAATCTTATTTATGAGAAATGCATATTTTTAATTGATAAAAACATACCATACTTGTGGATACATAATTGTGCCTTCTATTGACTTCAGTGTTTACCTCAAAATCTAATGCGCTGATAATAGGCTTTTGAAAATAAAAACAGCATAAAGCAAGGAGTAATTTCTTGAAGTGAGGCAACATTCTGCATCTCACAGGTAGAAAAATGGAAAACTCTCTTTAGGTGGATTATTCTTCACCCTGACCTTTTGGGTGAGATTGAGCATGAAGGGACAAGTAGTAGTAGCCAAACATCATTCAAATATGGGTGGCATTCAAGTGTCCCATTGTTCATATATTTGGACCTCAGACTACAACTCCTGACTGCCTAAACAGCCACACTTTCCCTCTCCTTCTCTCTCTCTTCTCCTCCCCTATAACTACCTGCTATAACTGCCATGAGACTTCTTCCCTTGCTTTCACCAGGCACAACCCTCTGGCATCTCACTCACACACCCCCATAGCATTTGATTTAAATCTACTCATTTTCCATTATATTTTGGCATGCATGCACTCCCCCACAAACACACACACATGCATGGAGCATTTTTTAGCGGAACATACTTTTCTTCCCCTATTTCTCTCTAGCAAAAAAGGCCCCCATTTCAAAGTGATAGTTAATTTTGAGTTCAGTCATGGGATTTCTTAAACAATCAAAAATAGTCAAATTATTTCACTTCGAAAAGCAGCTATAGCGCCCACCTTGCCATCTGTATTCCTGGTTTTCCTTTGTTACACATTGTATATAAAAGGTGCAGTAACATTTTAACAGTGAATCACACTCTTGTGATGTAAAACACCCTCATTAAATAAAAACCTACTAAAAATTTAATGGCATTAGGCACAGTCATGGTTAGCTGAGACAATAAACCCAAGCCCTGACGGTCTGTGCTCATTAAGATCCTATGACACTTTTCTCAAAAGCAGGTTGTTAATCTGAATGGCATGGCCAGATTCCAAATTGGCTAGTTATATTCTGGCTACCTGCACTTCTGTGGTGGGTGGGCTTTCTGGCATTTCATACCACATAAATAAAGTGAAAATAAAACAAAAACATACAGACAGATATTAGAAATGAGGATTAACCAAAGCCCTGGATTCAAACACCCTCCAACTGGGGTAAAGGTTAGATTCAGATACAAAATTACAGCAGACTGCCATTTTAGTAATGGGCCGAATCAAAGCCTTAGACCTGAAGACTACCAACTGCAACTTCGGGGAAGTTTGGATTGGAGTTTTGCCCTGGGACCCATCTCTGCAAAGTACATAATGAGCCATAAACCTTCCCATAGGCTCTCAATGTAACATAAGAAAGGAGAGCAAGAATCAACTTTGTACCCTATATACACAGGGCCGCCCTTAGGGAAAATGGCACCCTGGGCGAACTTTCTTTGGTGCCCTTTAAGTACTGGTCCCCGAGCAGTGGGTAGCCACTCAGCAGGCAGAGCAGCAGTGGCGCTGCAGGTGTCATGCAGCCAGGAGGAGGGAGAGGGGATGCGTATGAGCGCCTGGGTCCTCTCCCAGCCCCCTTTATCCTCTCCCCTGCCTCCCGGGTAGGCACAGCCCTTGTGCAGCCTTTTGACCAGGGTGCCTCCCCTGACCACAGTGCCCTTGGTGGTCACCCATGTTGCCACCCATAAGGCTGGCCCTGTATAGACAGCCTAGTCTACTTAGGGCTACATTGTGGTATTAGCCTCAGTTCTGCAGAGTTAGGGCAGAATAAAACTGACTGGGCGCAGAAAGAGCACCATGAGGCACTTCCCAGTTCAGCTGGTGAGAAAGTAATCTGCTATCCCCTTTCAAAGGGTGCAGTATATTCCCCACTGTGCAGTAGGTCAGCTCTGCTGGCAGGATCATAGTGGCAGAATAACCATGGCTCTACCTATCCTCTGTCTCTTCCAGTCCCCTTCATGGAGCACCTCAGTAGCAGCCTCTGTGCAGGCGCTGGTATTCTCATGGACCTTGCTTTCATGAGCCACACCAGGAGAAAGGCTCCTTATTCCCTCCCACAAAGCCTCATGACCTCACAACCTCGCCCTACATGAAATGTATTTATTTAATGCACATTGATTAATAACAGATAAACAAAGCAAGCTAGGCCAGCGGCATGACATTGCATACAGAACTGAAAACTGGAGCACTTCAACTTCACAATATACTTGCATTCAAGAGGAAGCAGCTGTCGTGTGCCCAGTCAACATCATCAGTTGGAGTAACGTTGGCATCAGCCCTAAATTACAGCACCTGTCTCTGGAGCCTGCCAAATGTCAGCAGAGTCAGTGAAGTGCTGTTGCAATTGGCAAGTTCACAGGGTTTGGGGGGCATAAGCACTACAACATTTATCTTTTCATAGTTCCACAGAGGTTAAGGACAGACAGGACCGTTAGATCATCTAGTCTGACCTCTTGTATATCACAGGTCATGAATTTTCACCCAGATACTCCTATATCAAGCCCAAAGACTTCAGTTAGACTAATGCATTTTAGTCCTCAGGAAATTAAACTGTGTGCCACAGTGAAAGAACGGGAGAGACCAAGGTGCAGAGGAGATGTATGGGGGAGCACAAGGGGTCATGTGCCCCTCCAGATTTCTTCTAGGGTTCAAACTAGAGCCTTTAAATTGTGCCCTCCTCACATCAACAGTATGTGTCACCTCTGCCTGGCAGAAATCTAGGAGGCCTGAGTGCAGCATGGATGGTCTCTGAGGCTGGCTCACAGGGCATGTCTCCCTAGAGCAGCAATCAGCTTGCTCTGCTCCAGCCGCAGTGCACCGCTGGGAGTGAGGTGGGATTTCCCCATTATAGAGGGGCTAAGGCCTTGCATTTAACCTCATGCAGCTGTGTGGCCATGTGTGTGCGCAGGGGCTGCACCTGCAGCCCTGAGAACTGGGCCCAACTGCCTTGTCCAGCTTATAGAGTCCATCACAGAGCCAGGAATAGAGCCTGGGGGAGGGAGGGGGCTGGGATCCTGCACCCAAAGGCCGGACGGGACCAGGAGCCTGTGGCCAAAGGTGGGGCTGGCTGGAGGCCAGGAGCTGGCTCTGACCTGGGAGGTGCTAGGAAGCTGCTCTGTATTGCACTGAAGAAAGCACAGTGAGTGACTGTGAGGCCATGTTGCAGGCCACGAGGCCGTGTGGCATGCTCCCCCACGCATTGCCTCAGCTGCTAGGGCTCACACCAGAAACTTTAAATTGTGCCACCTCCCACTATCAACAGTTATGCACCTGTCAAGCTGCCACCAATGCACGATGTGGAAACTAGGTCAAATTACAAAGGTTGAATATAAACAAACAAACACAAGCACATAGGCATAAAATTAGAAAGGCCAAGTCACAAAAGGAGATTAAACTCGCTAGAGACATAAAGGGTAACAAGAAAACATTCTAGAAATACATTAGAAGCAAGAGAAGACCAAGGACAGGGTAGGCCTGTTACTCAGTGATGGGGGAAAAACGATAACAGAAAATGTGGAAGATTAGTAGTGATTGGACATCTAACATAGTGAACACCAGTGAAAATGAGGTAGGATTGGAGGCTAAAATAGGGAAAGAACAAGTTAAAAATTACTTAGACAAGTTAGATGTCTTCAGATTACCAGGGCCTGATGAAATACATCCTAGAATACTCAAGGAGCTGACTGAGGAGATTTGTGAGTCATTAGCGATTATCTTCTAAAAGTAATGGAAGACGGGAAAGATTCCAGAGGACTGGAAAAGGGCAAGTATAGTGCCAATCTATAAAAAGGAGACTAAGTACAACCCGGGGAATTAAAGACCAGTCATCTTAACTTCAGTACCCAGAAAGATAATGGAGCAAATAATCAAGTAATCAATTTGCAAACACCTAGAAGAAAATAAGGTGATAAGTAACAATCAGCATGGATTTGTCAAGAACAACCTGTATCAAACCAACCTGATAGGGAAACAAGCCTTGTGGACACGGGGGGAAGTGGTAGATGTGATATACCTTGACTTTAGTAAGACTTTTGATACTGTCTCGCATGACCTTCTCATAAACAAATTAGGAAAATACAACCTACATGGAGCTACTATAACGTGGGTACATAACGGGTTGGAAACCGTTCCCAGAGAGTAGTTATCAGCAGTTCACAGTCAAGCTGAAAGGGCATATTGAGTGGGGTCCTGCAGGAATCAGTTCTGGGTCCAGTTCTTTTCAATATCTTTGTCAAATATTTAGATAATGGCCTAAAGAGTATACTTATAAAGTTTGCAGCTGATACTTAGCTGGGAAGGGTTGCAAGTGCTTTGGAGGATAAGATAAAAATTCAAAATGAACTGGACAAACTGAAGGAATGGTCTGAAGTAAATAGGATGACATTCAATAAGGACAAATGCAATTACTCCACTTAGGAAGGAATATTCAATTGCAACACGTACAAAATGGGAAATGACTGCCTAGGAAGGAGTACTGTGGAAAGAGATCTGGAGGTCATAATGGATCACAAGCTAAATATGAGTGAACAGTGTAACACTGTTGCAAAAAAAGCAAACATCATTCTTGGATTTATTAGCAGGAGTGTTGTAAGCGAGACATGAGAAGTAATTCTTCCACTCTACTCCGTGCTAATATGGCCTCAGCTGGAGTATAGTGTCCTGTTCTGTGCCCCCCATTTCAGGAAAGATGTGGACAAACTGAAGAATGACCAGAGAAGAGCAACACAAATAATTAAAAGTCTAGATAACATGACCTATGAGGAAAGATTAAAAAACATTTTTTTAGTCTACAGAAGAGAAGATTAAGGGGAAACATAACAGTTTTCAAGTACATAAAAGGTTATTACAAGGAGAAGGGAGAAAAATTATTCTCATTAACCTCTGAAGATAAGACAAGAAACAATGGACTTAAATTACAGCACGGGAGATTTAGGTTGGACATTAGGAAAAACTTCCTAACTGTCAGGGTGGTTAAGCACTGGAATCAATTGCCTAGAGAGGAATCTCCATTATTGGCGTTTTTTAAGAGCAGGTTAGATAATCACCTGTCAAGGATGGTCTAGATAATATTTAGTCCTGCCTTGCGTGCATGGGACTGGACTAGATGACCTCTCGAGGTCCCTTCCAGTCCTACACTTCTATGATTCTATGCCTGTGCAATGGCCAGGAATTAAGTATGATATGCCCAGATGATCCCAGCAGGCTGCAGAGAAAGGGGAATAATCCCCAACATCCCAGCCAATCTGACCTGGGGAAGGTTCCTTCCCAATCCCAAATCTGGCGATTAATATAACCCTCAGCACGTGAACAAGACTCACCAACCAGACATCTAGAAAGAGGATTCTGTGTACCACCTTACAGCACCAGTCCACAGATGTCCCATCTCCTGCTGTGACCAATCTCTGACATTTCAGAGTAAGGTGTGGGTGTGGGTGTGGGGGGGAGGGGAGCGGGGAACATACACATCTAGCCAATTATGTACTGTGGTGGGCGGGGGAAGTTCCTTCCTGAGCCTGACCGACAACTGGCTGAAGTCCTGAAGCATGAGATTTGATTATAATCATTATCTTAATGCAAAGCTGCAGGTGTTATGAGTATGCTGAAGGCAATGAAGTTGAGCCCATTCTCCCCAGGCCTAGGAAGGAAGGGGATACACAGGTTCCAATGCCAGAAGGGAATACCACAACCATCCGGCCCAATTTTGGCTCCCCTCACCCCAAACACACAGACCATAAAATTTCTCCAAGAAGCTGGATTTAACCATATCTCTTAGAAATATATCTAATCTCATTTTATAGACTCCATCACCTCCCTGGCAAGCTGTTCCAATGTTTAATCACCCCCCACAGCTGGCTGACAAAATTATGTCTTATTTCAAGGTTGAAATGTTCTAACTTCACCTTCCAGCCATTGGATCTTGTTATGTTTTTGTCAGCAAGGTTGAACCCGTGCCCCACTATCAGATATCTTTTCCACATGTGATCAAATCACCTCTCAATCTTCTCTCCAGCGAGCTGAATAAACTGACTTCCGTAAGCCTCACATTACAAGGCTTGATCCAGAGGCTGGAAAACATTTTTGTGGGCCCCTCTTTGAACTCTCTCTATTTCTACATCCTTCTTGAAGTGTGGACACCAGAACTGGACACAGTATTCTATTAGTGGTCTTACCAATGCTGTGTACAGAGGTAAGATCACTTCCCTACTTCTACTTAATTGTCTCTTTTCGCATTAAACATTCCATGGAAAATGCAATGTGTATCTTTGAAACATTTTCCTTATTGGTAAGATCCACAATTCATACCATCTGCGGGCCATGCATTTCACAAGGACTATTCATTACTAGATCAGTTTGCTGGACCCAAATGTTTCGCCATATGTATTGCAGATTCATCAAAACTTGTTTCAAAGACATTCAGGTTTCCATTGGAAATTTGCTGCTGTTCTGGACCAGGGTCCACAGCAGAAATCCTGCCAACCCCCAGAGTCCTGGCTATATCTGGATCTCTCAGGTCTACTGGACTCGCCACTCCATGGCAGGCAGCTTGCCAGGCCCGAGGAGTCCTGCTGGAGCCAGGTCTCTCAGGACTGGTAGGATCCCTGCTCCAGGGCAGACCCGCCATGGAAAGCCCAGGGACAAGGACCCAAGTGCTTCCAAGGTCTGCAGCTCTGGGGCAGACTGGCCAACTGGACTGCTCCAGGGCTAGGAACCCTGGTGCTTCCAGGCCCCTGAACAAAAAATTATTTGCTCAGCTCTGTTCATTACTCCATTGTGACTAGTGTCTTATACTTATCCTGTTTTTGAACACCTCCAGTGATACTTGCATTGACCTCCTTCACTTGAATTTACACCATTTCTACTTGTCACAACAAAATGAAACTTGCGACTGAAACAAATAAAATAATTGCGATAGCTGATTGGAAAAAAGTTATTTCGAGTAGCACCTCTCTAACCCCTGCTTCTCAGCCACCAAGGTTTTGCAGGATAGGCTGTATGTGACTGCAGCCTAGATTCCCACGGTGCTGCCACATTGTCAGAGTTGCTCTGCATCTTTAGATCAGTGATCTACACCAAGCTCTGTGGCAAATACAGAAGTGTATTGATCAAAGGCAGTAGAATGGACCCAGCACTAAAGCTGGCTGAAGCTCAGGATTTCCAGTTTATGGAAAATGTTGGTATTTTTAAATTTAGTTTTGTTCCAGATCACAATGAAACCAAGTATTTCAAAATTTCTTGCCAACCAAAAATGTAAAAAAAATATATATATATTATTTCAGAAACACCAAACTGAGATTTGCTCTCTGGGACAGACAGCTGCTGAGCGAAATTGACAAGCTCTGTGATGTGGGGAAAGTTTGTCAAACCTGACTCGCTTTCACAAGGAATTTCAGTTTTGACAAACCGGCATTTTTTGATAAAACGGTGTTTAATCTAACCAACTCTACACAGCATATCGCAATCAGCATAGGCAGTGCTCTAACATCGGGCAAAGAAACGCAGAAAAAGTGTGGAGGGGAGAAACTGGCAGAAGAAAGTTGTGGGAAAGGGTGGAGGAAGAAGAGGTTGAGTGATACAGGAAAGGAGAGTAAGAGAGGCCATTTAATGCCAGTCAAGATGGGACACCTGTCCACTCCCAATAAGATCGAGAACAGCAGATGATTTCACATAGGCCAACAAACAGCTGTCAGATGGAAACAAGTTTAATTACTGTTTTTGAAGATAAAATGAGTGAAGTTGAAAAACAGTAATGAGGGAGAATTACTATGCATAGCCAATATGCCATTTTCAGTCACTTTATAATTATTTTATTTTTTATTCAAATTTTCTTAAAACATGTCTATGCCTTTTGTCCTCACCCGATCAAATAGTCATTGGTGGGTGTGAAGTTTTTGAGTTATTCAAGCACAAAAAAACCCTTCCTGTTATTTTTTTAAATGGGGCATGTATTTCCCACTCCCTCCCCCCTCAACTTGTTTCACTCAAAATTGGCTCTTTGGCTGAATCTTTCTTAAAAAAAAAATTCAGAGACGAAGCCTCAGAAATATCAGCGCAAAGTGGAAATTGAGATGATGTTTGGAGTGAGATAAAATAAGGGATTAGAACTGATATACTCTTTTATCTAGAGTTGTTCACACTCAGGAGGTCTGAGGTAATGGGGCTCGTGTAACTATTTTCTTTGGTTTCAAACCATGGAGATTGGTATCACCTCTTTTCCCACCCAGAACTTTCGCTTTGAGATTAGAACTTCAAACAATTCAAAGCGAAACTCAGTTTAAAACGCTGAATGTCACTTTGAAACCAGATGAAACTGCAAATCTCATCTAGTTTCAGTATAAAACTATGGGCCTGATCTCCATCTGGTATGAATTAGTTTAATTATTTGTCTCTTGAAGAACTCACAATGGAGGGCCTGGGGGGCCAAAACTGATGGGCAGTGCAGCGACAGCATTGCTCCTCCTTGCTGCTGATATGGGGCCAGTTCCTCCACCAGGGGTCTCGCCTAGGGACCAGCTGGGCCTAGTATCACTTCCAATAACCCATGTCCTCTCTCAGGGATGAGGAATGACTCTGTACCTAGGCAGGCCGGACTGGAAAGTGGGGGCTGAACATAGCATGGACTTAGCAGGCAAGACGCTGGTGGTAGCAGCAGCAGCAGAGATGGCTCCTTAGTGACTGACAGTGTGTCAGAAATTTTTGGGAGTGCTCCTGGGTGACTCTGAACAAAGTTGGGAGGGAGGAAGGGTCACCAAACTCTGGCAATGAATATTTTCTCTTTACGCAGAATCTCTGTTGCTAGAGAAAGGAATAGACCAAAACTCAGATCCAAGCACCCCTAAGCTTTGAGGAGGGGCTAATCCGAATGCAGATCTAAGTGTTACTGTATTTATTATTTGCATTCGACTAACAGCCACAATGTGCTAGGCTCTGTCCACACAAACAGGATGATACAGTCTGTGTCCTAAAGAGCTAATAATCTGAGTCTTTATTGAGACCAATAGAGAAGTTACATTGATTGTTCCCTGTGCAATCCACTGAACAGCACTTTGTATTCACACACAAAAGTGCTTCAGTCAGTTTTGGGGGAGGCAGCCATCAGTGTAACTTAACCCAGAATTTTACATGGATAAGAACCTGCATTGCCTTTATGAGAGAATGCTCAATCAAGCCATGGTGTGCCTGGGTGGATGCAAGATGCTGGCACAATCAGTGCACTGTCAACTCTGACAGCTGCCAACCTTGAAGCTAACAGTTCCTCCAGCTAACGAATGCCCTTAGTTCACTGCTGAGACTTCCCTCTCTGCTGTCATCCTTCCATTTCTCCCTCCTCAGAAAGGTTCCCCTAGCCACTGTACTGCCCCCACGCCCAATCCCCCAGCCAGCTTCTGCTCCATGGCTCCTCAGCCAGGAGATGCCCAGTCAACTGCAATTGCTATGTCTGTCTCCCATCCCATTGGCTATTCCCTGCTCATCCCTGTAGGAATGCCCTTGCTCTGATAGCTGCACTACTCCTCAGAGAAAGCACAGTACATTTGGGGGGAAAGTAAGAAACTCATCTGAGCAACATCTTTGTCCCATCCATGAGAACCCTCAAAAGCTCTTCCACTGGAGCAAAATGGGAGCTGGCTCCATGGGGTTTTGTGGGAGGGAGCGGGGGTGAGGAGTGGGCACGAGCTGTTCTCTTCAGTATCATCCTCTGCTAATCACATGGATTTCCATGTGGAAATCTCATAAGGAGTTAGTTCTGCTTGCTGCTTCCCTGTTGGTCAATTTTCCTTCTTCAACCCAACTCACATCCACTTACCAGAGTGTAACATACACCATTATTTACATCACTCTTTGAATCTGGGCCATAGTGTAGTATGATAGTTTATATTTGGATATTACATGTAATGTTTTAAGATATTGTCAGAAAATAGTGCGGTGACTGACGTGCTGGGAATTCAGGTAGCAGTGAACACGTGTACCAGGTGACTCATGGGCACTGCAAGCTGTTTGCAACACATGCCACTAAACTTTCCACTGGCAAACACCTGATTTAAAATGTGTTTTCACCCAGCAGGTATGGCAGCTTTGGGCAAACACCACAAAGGCAGCTAAGGGAATCATAGTTTGGGGGGGGGGGTGCATTTTTTCCCCTTCATTTGTTTGAAAGCACCAAACTAGGCAGCACCACTCATGATACAGAGGTGAAATGTTCCAATTTGATACAACTTTACATTAATACAGCACATTTAGTCTGAGAGCGTCAGAGCACTTTGCCAACAGTAATTCGTCCTTCCAACACTCCTATGAGGTAGACAAGTACTATTACACCCATTTTACAGAGAGGGAAAATGAGACATGGAACAAGTTACTTGCTCAAATTAACATTGTAAGTGAATGGTAGAGTAGCCATTGGAAACCATGAGTCCTGGCTCCAAGTCATCTACACCAACCACTGGACCACTCACACAAGCCCAGAAAATTTCAAATGCCTTTTATGATGCATTAGACTATATAAAGCCATGTGTGAATACATCCAATCTGTAGGATAAACCTTCCATGGATGACTAACATAGCTACATGTTCTTTGAAGCAGCTCTAGTTATTGGTATCTACAGGTCTCTCACATTACTCTCTTACTATAATGGGCTAGAAGGAGCAAGTGCTTCAGCCTTTTTCATAGATCAGTCTCTAAAATTAACTAAGTGTTCTCAACAGCTTGGTCTAAAGGATGGAAAAAGTCACGCCACAAACATGTTAGGTCAAAGGGCAAATTGCAAGAGTGGAAAAGCTATAACAGGATAGACGGTTTCTCCTCAGGGTTCTGAAGACCTAGAAATGTGGCTTACTTCTGCTCAGCTCTGTCTGATCAGTTCAGCATAATAAGGCTAGGTCTACACTACCCGCCTGAATCGGCGGGTAGAAATCGACCTTCTCGGGGATCGATTTATCGCGTCCCATCGGGATGCGACAATCGATCCCCGAATCGGCGCTCTTACTCCACCAGCGGAGGTGGGAGTAAGCGCCCTCGACAGAAAGCCGCAGAAGTTGATTTTGCCGCCGTCCTCACAGCGGGGTAAGTCGGCTGCGATACGTCGAATTCAGCTACGCTATTCATGTAGCTGAATTTGCGTATCTTAAATCGACTCCCCCTTGTAGTGTAGATGTACCCTAAGAGATTTGGGATGAGCTATCTAGAGACAACATTGCCAAGCAGAAAGACTGTATTGCATAACAAAGTGTCCATTTTAAACACCCTGGCCAACATTTTCAAAAGCCAGGCATTTAAATCCATATTTAGGCAGCTAAATGAAATTAGACTGATTTTCGTGGCTGCTGGGCGCCAGCAACTCCCCAGTGACTTCACCGGGAGTTGTGAACACTCATCACCTCTCAAGTAAGTGTCCAGAATTTAGGTGCCTACGTGTGGCTTTAGATGTCCAACTTTAGGCACCCAAATTTGAACATTTGGGCCTATATTTTGTGATTTGAGATAAACATATCAGGTAAGATCCTGGCCCCAGTGGAGACAATAGCAAAACTCCTGTTGACAACAACAATGGCAGGAGATATCTTCCCCTCTAATTTTATTTATAATCTGCTCTCTTTGGTATACACTCTACAATAATATGAATCTATAGCTGTTTTACACTCTTTCCAACATTGACATTGCAAATGGGCCTGAGCACTTCCAAACTTTGTTGACATCCAGTTCCAGATACAAACTTATCTGCTAACACCATAAGTCAAACCAATAGATCAGTTCCTAACTCGAGTAGAGCTTGGGGAAGTTTGGATTCAAATATGAACTTTGTGCTCAATCTGATTAAAATATGAAATACAGCTGTGTCATAGGCAATATTTGACACATTTTAAAAATAACTGCAATTTTAAAAACAATAAATCCATCTCTGTTAAATTGTAAAATTACCACCTGGGACCCTATGCTGACATTTGTTCTGCGCCATGGAGAAAAGAACTGCACCAAAAAGTTAGAATAAAAAGGATCCATGAGGCCTACTGCAAGGAATAAACAACTGAGTATGATGCTATGTAAAGAAGGAAATGTACAGGTAGGGCACCCAAGCAACCTTAACTGCCCTATACTGGTACCAACAGGGTTGGAAGGTAAAGGGGGGAGAGGGAAATAACTTTATACCACACAAATTAAAAATGCATCATTCATAACTGCACGGTTATTTGCCTGGGGTCAGGGTTGAGTTAAGGTTTGGGTGCCTTAACTGTGCAATCCCATAAATTAATATTTCAGGATTTCTTGTAAGTTTCACCTGAGCTCTGAATTTCCTGGGTTTATAATACTGATTTGGGAGTAATTATAACCTCTCTGTAATTCCCTCCCTCTTCCCCCGAATTACTTATATGTACTTTCAACCTTCACTCTGTGTTAACATAGTTATTGTCCAGAATAATATATTTTGCTTATTTGATCATTCTTAATAAATCAGTGTCACCAGCCACTTCATATTATTTATTGTGACACCACAGTGATATAGAGAGGCAATATAACCTTCCTGCCCCATGGCAGGATATCCCCAAATTGTATTGGCCTGTCTTGCTGTCTTGCACACTCATGTTTAATGTGCTTTCCACTAGTATCTGTAGTTCTCTTAATACTGTGGCTTTCCAGGTACCTTCCTTTCTTGCTTATGTGTACTCAGGATTACTTTTTTCCCAATTGTATTAGCTTGTATTTTTCCAAGTTGAGTCTCATTTTATTTCCTGTTCATATTTCTAGTCTCTTTGATTCCCCTTGTATTATTTCTCTGGCCTTAAAGAGGTTCCCAATATAGTATTCGTTGTCATTTTCATAAATGTGCTGCCTACTCTTTCCAGATCAGTGATGAAGTTAAATAAGACCAGAGCCTTGCAGCAGCCTACTTGTCACCTCCTCCTACTTGATATATTGAAGAAAACCCTCAATGGTCAGGTATCCACATCATAAAACCACTAGATTTGGCACTAATTCTGTTCTATTCTGTATAGGTTGTTATACTTCCCTCATTACCACAGTGCCTGAGCTCCTTTGTGCATCCTTATGTGGATTCTCATTAGAGAGACTAAACATTGATGGACATGGGTAATTAACTAAACTACCCTCCAGTCCCTGAGAGGCAATCCCTCAACATTGTTGCTTCCCCTGATTTGTGAATAGAGGACTTCAGAGCCCAGAGGTGTTAATCCAGCATCTTTCACAAGCACTAAAATTCGCTATTTAAAAGAAAAACACTCTTCATGCTGCAACCGAGTGACATTTACTTTTATAAAACATGTAATTGAAGTCTCCTCTTGGGCAATTCTAATGTACGCACAAGCTTGGAACCAAAATACATGTCAGCATCATTCTTCATGTGCTATTAATCACCCCTGCTTTTGATGCCGCATACATTCCGTATAGACATACACAGTAATACCTGCCACAGCACAGCCCATCTACACAGGTTTTCCTGTGCTAGGAACATCAGTGTCCACAAATATGTTTTCTTGTTATTGTCTGTTTCCACACCAAGAAATGGAATACATATTATTTGCAGTTGCATGTATATTTATTATGATTTAACGCCAGTTAGTAAAAAGATGGCATTGCCCTGTTCAAAAGAATCAGCACACAACAAGCTGAAGACCCAATCTAACCAGAACTACAAGTTCTGACACAAAAGCAAACACCATAGACGGAGGCAAGCGACTTATCAAAATAAAGGAATCCATTACCCATTAATACAAAAAAAAAGCAAGGATAAAAAGGGAGTAGCAAATGCAAATATGAGAAACAAAGGAGGGGGTCCAAAAACCACCTACCATTATAAATAGGATTTGTATCTTGCCATAAGGCAGTGAGGAGCCACATTGCTATAATCAAAGATTTTGATCAAGAAAGCTCTGTTCCTGGTCTAATCCTGGCTTATAAAGCCAGTGAGAGCAGAGACAGCACTCAGATACCACAGTATGATATGGTAAAAGAACCAGAATAGAATGTTCCCCTGTGATGGTCACCATCTTGGCTGACACAATGAGGACTGAAGCATGGAGCTCCAGAGCTAAAACCCTCAGTTGCTTAAGCTGAAGAACCAAAAGTCTCTTGCTGGGGCTGTAACAAACTCATATCTGCTGGAAGATAGGCACAGAGGAGGACCTAAAACATACACTTATCAGTGGGTTACATTCCCTCAGGTATATACCTAGATTATGGTGGCCTGTGTCTACAAATATATAATTTTCACTGTCGGGTAACAGTGAGGGAGGAAGGATTATATTAGACTGAAACTGGCTGCATTCCTTACCAAGCCCTTAAATCTTATTACTTCACCCACTTTGTCTCTCTCATATCCTGGGACCACCATGGCTACAACAATACTACAAACTTTAAACCTTTGGCATTTTAAAAGATGTAAGACTTTTGCAAAGAAAGGGTAATTTGGGTGAGGGGGGAGAGGATGCTAGCTGGACTCCAGTGAATTGCGCTTTCATTCTTTGCTCTTTTCATAACAAAGATTTCATTTGTGAATTTTATTTCATCTCTCTGATATACAGTGTGTCCTTTCTTTTTCACTTTGCATGGAGCGGGGCCTACAGCAGAAGTCCCCAAACTGTGGGGCGCTTCCCCCAAAGGGGGTGTGGAGGATAGGCACGGCGGGGCCTAGGCCAACCTTCATGGGGGGCGGGGAGGGAGTGCCACCCAGCCCCTCTCTGCCCCCAGCACTGCTGCAGTCCTGCCCCCAGCCACTGGCTCCCCGCCTCACACCTGGCCACATACTCAGCTGCAGTGCAGCTCCATTCCAGGCCCTGCGCCAGTCCCCAGCCTTGACTGCTGGCTGCAGCTCCATTCTCAGTCCAGGGCCGAGACTGGGGGTGGGGCTGGGAGCAGAACCACACCCGGCCTCAGGCCCAGCTACTGGCCCCCACCACAGCCCATCTGCAGCTCCACTCCTGCCCCAGCCTCAGCCCCTGGCCACGGCCCCACTCCTGGCCCCAGACCCACCCCCCGCTGCAGCCCCAGACTCAGCCCCCTTATCCCTGTCTGTTTCCCTCCCTCCCCGGATCTGTGGGTCCGCTCTGGGTAGGCGCAGACAGGGCCAAGGGGAGTGTGCAACCCTCAAAAGTTTGGTGACCGTTGGCCTAGGGCATATTGTGCTGCTTAGTTCAGCTGCTGGGCACGAACAAGTGTATGGTCCATATCCTTCCCTCTCCTCCTGACGTGCCCTGAGGGAGGGAACACTCACATTTCTTCTGCAGTGCACTGAGTCATTTCTGGTCAGAGTTCTCAGACATCTTGCTTTCTTTGCTGGACTTTGGTTCCCTGCATGGCAATGGAGCTCACTGAGTGCTGCATACTGAGCAGGCTCCATAATATCTCTGCTGTGTCAGCCTCCACACTGGGTTTCAGAGCGCTCTGTCTCAAAGATGTAGTTAGAAGAAGACAAACATGCACCAGCTGCCTTTGAAAACAGGAGATTTGTCAGTATTCTCGCTCTGCCCTATCCAGATTTTGTTTGATCTCAGTTAGCGCCTGTGTCTCTGGTGCACAGACAGGCAGACTGTTTTGGATTTAAAAACTTCTTTTTATGAACACTGAGTTCAGCTGTGAGTAAAACGCCTGCTATTCAGTGTGTTACCATCATTTCTTTTGAATAGATTTGGCTCTATGCCTACGGTAACAAAGCACTGTGCCCTATTGTAATTTCACAAATTATCACCGAGACAAAACAGTGAGTGCAGTTGCTTTTGGAAAAGGAATGAATAAACATGGCCATGATTCAAATGACTGAAGTAGAACCTCAGAGTTACAAACACCAGAGTTACAAACTGACTGGTCAACCACACACCTCATTCATAGGGTTACCATACGTCCGGATTTTCCCGGACATGTCCGGCTTTTGGGGGCTCAAATCCCCGTCCGGGGGGAAATCCCCAAAAGCCGGGCATGTCCGGGAAAATCGGGAGGCTCGGCCGGGGCCTCTTTGTCTGGGGCCGGGAGCTGGGCCGGGGTCGCGGGGCCGGGAGCCGGGCCGGGGAGCCGGGAGCCGGGCCCGCGGGGCTGGGAGCCGGGAGCCGGGCCCGCGGGGCTGGGAGCCGGGAGCCGGGCCCGCGGGG